>NC_089853.1:31092567-31117567 GCF_036373705.1 Amia ocellicauda
AGCCACTCAAGGGCAGCTATTAGTTGTAAAATGTTTTACTTTCTGGGACTGTCACTTTGCTTTTGGAGCAATGAACAACAGGAGGGGCAAGGACCTCTGGGTCAAACATTTTGAGTTGACAATGGAACTGATAGAAGCACTCAGTAAGACCCAAATTACTTCTGTGTCATTGCTGGACAATATTTCCCCCCGAAAGCATTCCTTGTTTTGTTTACAGCTTGACCCATGTCAGTGCATATGGAAATGATTGTTTGTATATTGCATTTGGGGATGGAAATGCAATGGGTTATCAACAATGTTGTTGGGAATTCATGCATACTAGGATTTGACTCCCCTCCCCCTCCTTTGTGTTGCTTTGTGAGAAAAGTTGATAAAAAAGGGTTGTAAATGAAGACTGGGAGTTTGGAATGAACATGTTGGGGTGGAGTATTTGAGCGGAGAATCCAAACAGACAAGACCTCACAGCAGAAAACACGGACATTCAAATGGGATGGGCCCATCGTGATCTAGATAACAGTTTAGTTCATAAAAAAAAAAAGATATGAGTGATTAATTCTGCACATTTATATGAAAACATTAATTCTTAGTAGATCAAAATACAGATAATGTCATGCTCCTTTAAATGGAAATGTGTATGATTTTATTCATCTTCATAAAAAAACATAAAAATATGGTAATCAAAGTATTATTATTTGTAATAGTTGCCCTTCCTAAAAATGTCAAAGTGCACTACACATACTACTACTAATAAAATATCACTGTGATATAATAAATTGTATAACTATAACTAATAAGTTGAACTGATAGATGATAATAGAAGTTCTTAGGTATTCACCTGATTTCTGGTAGATTTATTTTTTCATACACAATACATATTTTAGAGAATAATACAATCTGCATGTAATATTAATTCACCTGTCTTATAGCTGGAAAGAATGTTGTTTTTATTTTTTAATTGTTGATATATAAGTGTAAACCAACATGTGACTATTATGATGTGAGATTGTTGTTTGTGGGGTTTTAAGATATATGTTGGACTTCATTGTCTTCAGAAATAAAAAGGGTTTGCACTTGACTCCTCAACTATTACAGCACTTCTAACTAATCGACACACGAAGCTAAGTTACTGTGCACTGAGCTTTAAATGCAGTGCAAATTGTTGATGGATGCAAACCTCACAGCCATGTGAAATAACTGAACTGCTCCTGCCAGAGGAATAAAAATAAATGTCCACAAGTCAGAAGGAAGGTATGAGTAAAATACAAATAAAAAATGAATATAAGAGTTGACAGAATAGGGTACAACTGTAAAGCATCTCAAAAAGAGGACGAAAAGAATTGAAAAGGCATGGAGATTTGAACTAGCCTCTCACCCCAAGCTGGGTGGTCCATGCACAGGACGGTAAATGTGCAGTCGCAAGACATTTTGGAAGAGTTCTTCGTATACAACCATCTCTGCTGTAGATAGAGGATGCAGGTACAAACAAGATTCCACTGTGCATTTTTCATTTAAGAAACACAAATGTATGTGTGTTATGATTAAATCATAGAAAGAAAACTAAAAACAAAAACAAAAAGCCATTATTGAAGGAAAATAAACTTGGAATGCAAATCTTTTGTCAGCTAATTATTAACTAATTAGAAACCACACACACACACACACACACACAATATATATAAGAAAACATTTTATGAGGGTGTTTTTCCCCCCAAATGTCATATAATTCTATAGTCAAACAATGATAATGAAATTGTAATTCAATTTGAGGAATTAAGAAAACCTCAGATTCGATTTTGTATATTTGAATAATATCAGCCTGTACAAAAATAGTATTTATTTATCTGAAATATTAAATCTAGAAATCTTACTTGATACAAGGGGAAATATGCCAGGGGATTAAAGGCTGCAAGAACTCCAAGTCTCAGATACTGCTAGATTACTAAAAAGGCTTCTCTGAGGCCAGCCTGCGAACTGTCCCAAAGTTGAGTCAGTAATCAATCACCTTTCTCTTCCTTTCGTGAATTTATGCGCAGTAAGGCATCCTGCTAATACACTGTGCTCACAGATGCAGCATGCTAATTAAACGTATAATATTCACAGTACAGCCACATCCTTAACCCATTCTCTGCTGAAACAGTTAAGAAGTAAGAGAAGCAGCTGTCTATAGTACAGCACACAAAACAAAACACATTCCTTTCTAAGGCCATTGTGCTTTGTAATGCTGTCACTAATGCTAAATCGTTAAGTTTCCAAAACAAAATTGATACAAAATTGCTTCTGCTCAGTGAGGGAAAAAAGGGTTGAGTCTATCTTTTAGTAATTTCCAATAGCATACATACACATATATATATATATATATATATATATATATATATATATATATATATATATATATATATATATATGCACACACATACATACATACATACATACATACATACATACATACATACATACATATATAGATATATTATAATTGGCTGCTAATGAAGAATATTATTTTAACCAAGACACTATTTAGAATGTAAATTGTGTTGATAAAAGGATTTAATGCCATTCTAAATATTTGTATGTGGGATTTCTTGCAGTATTTTGAAGTTTAATAAATTGTGTATAGAGGCAAAACTAACAGACAAACGAAAGGTTTGTTAAAAAGGAAAAGCTTGGCTCCCGCTGGGATGTGCTCAGCAGAAATGAAAAGGTCTTCTTAGCATTTTATTTGAACTATTAAAACCATTTTTGCTGGTGCAAGCAATAACTTGGGTATTTTTATAGTTGGCCACTGTCACACTCCTAGCTCTCTATGCAGCAAATTAGCAAGCTTTAACTTCGGCTCTAAATATCAAACTGGCTGTTTGTCAGGGTGTAATATATTTTAAAATAATAATAATAAAATAAAATAAAATAAAAGGCCCAGTGCCTACCAGCAAAGCACATTAGAATTGTTTAAGAAGGCCCCACAAGTCATGCATTTCAATTATTTGTTCAAAGCAGCCTGCAATTAAAAGCTGCAAACATGCCTTTTGAATGCAAAGTCAGACAATTAAAAGTGTTTCATGAGTGCATTAGAGGAATAAGTTCTGAATTAGCACTTTGAATACACAGGGCCCTGGTTTTATCTCCTTTCACTTTCCCTCTTTGGGGAGACAGAGAGAAAGAGGGAGGCCTTTTGAAGTCTGAGGGTTTTTCTTTTTTTTTTCTCGCTCCTTCCAAGTAAAGAAGATTGAATCAGGCCTAATCTTCTACTTGTACATTTGAATGTCTTTTGCTTCTTGAGAGAGATCATCCTTGTTTCCTCATAATGGCCCAGGTGCAGGGACAGTGCCCATGTCTAACTTGTTCACGACGGGAGGTCGTAAATCACTTTAAAGCAGCTCCCCTCTTTGAAGATGCATGCCTATTTTCACTTGTGATTTGTGGTCACTCAGGCAAACGTTTACAGCCCCAAAGACAGCAGCTTCACAGACAAGGTGTGAAAAGCAGTGAAGCGCTGTCGTGCTTATTTAAGGCTCCTAGATCAAATCACAGACACCGTTATGAATGACAAGCATGTTTTTTCGTAAGCATCACACTTAACCGGGTGCGCCAAGTGTTTTACTGAAGGAGAAAGACGTTTCTGTCTATAAAGTAAGTTGGAGGCTGATTTTAAATACTTTCATTGAGAGACCTGATAAAGAACCCGCAGCTTAGGTCTCAAAGGCCTTCTAGGAATAAAACTAGTTTTAACTGCATGTTTTAGGATTTTCGACACTACTGATCCAAATGTAACCGAAGAATCTGAGACTGATTTCACATCATAAACTATTAAGTGTTGCGTATTTCTGTAGTGGCAGCTTTTTAAAAACATCCCCATTAAGTTATGAAATACTGGTATAGTTCTGTGTTTAAACCTCTGTGCTGAGAATACATTTGTTTAGATGTTCATGATAATTATTAATAGACCAGCATTTATGGTATATGGATGAAAAAGTCAGGGTCGTGAATGGGTAAAGGGGAATCAATTTGAAGTACAAACCAATGATGTAGTGTAAACAGGACTGCAACTATAGGTGCCTCAATGCTTCGAAACTGCTATATCCCTCAAGCTGAGTCATTAATGTGGCATGGAAATTTGGGTGAAGAGACCCACCCTTTTATGCAGCCTGTTCTGCTTCTGACAGCCTGTGATTTATCCTTCAGCTGTGGAGGTGGGGTTTGTACTTTTGACCCTTTGCTACAGGTACAGAGAATAAAATGTTTTCTCCATTCCTTAAATTCACAAAACATTATGAGACGTGTTAGAAAATAGCTCATAAATCACTTGTAATGAGTAAAGAACAACCAAAAATACCAGGACTTCCTGGCATACATATTACATATAAGGTACCAGCATAGTATAGAACAGCACATAAAATAATTATATTCAGTTAAAGTTTAATATGGAAATAGGACATGCTTCCCTTTTGCAGAGTCTGAATTCATTATTAATCTCTCATCTGTAATTCATAGGATAACAATTGTAATATATGTAATAAACCCCTCAACATGTAGCCTAGTTAATGCTGCTTTTTAGATTTTCTGATATTAACTTCCTGTTTATTATTATTATTATTATTAATAATAATAATACAATTAATAAACATGGAGAAGACAGCAAACATTAGTTAGTATGCAGTAGCAGATCGCATGTTTATATATTACTCATTCATTATTCTTTAGGTTTTGTCGTTGGAGTGCTAGAAAAGTCTGCGTAGCATAATTTGTTGCTGTTGCTTTTCCATGGCACTGTACCAAGAAGCAATCTGCTATCGAGCACATACGCTGCCAGTATTTGAATTAATCATCCAGTACAGCTAGAGGTGATTGTGTTTGGTTTTGTTTGACCTATATAACAAGACAACAGCCAGTGCCTCTCTCATTGCCCTCTCAATTCATTTGTTAGCCGTGGTGCCATCTAATGAAGCTAAAGAAAAGAAATTAGCAGTCCATTGCGTGCCCCCATTGATGTGTCATTAAGGTGCCCGTTGCAGCGCTGACCTGGTAGCTGTGAAGTTCGCTTTGACATGTAGACCTTGCATTCCGCTGTTTGTTATTTAGATAGTTATTTACACTTGTCAGAGGCTGCCTGTAATCACAGCAGTAATTTCCTCCCTCAGTTGTATGACAATTAGCCATGGGTAGCAGCTCAGGGAGGTATTCATCCCAGCGCAGTTTGGGAACAGGAGCAGTTTTATTGCCAATGAATTAGTGTCGTTTTCTTTTCACACATCCACTCCTCACTCCAGCAGCTCCTGCCCCTCCCTCACTCTGCCACAGAGCCCCCCAAGCACACACACCTGAGTCTTGTTTTAGACCACAGGAACATCTTAACAGTGACTTGATATTCTTGTGGAACACAGACTTAAAAATACAGATACATTCATCTTTGTTAACTGGCGTTCCGTTGATCCTGTATCCCTAGATCTTTTTAATATTATTATTATTACTATTACTAATTATATTATTATTATTATTATTATTATTATTATTATTATTATTATTATTATTATTATTATTATGGTTCTCATCATATTTCTTTCTTTTTAATTTCGTGGATCATTGGTTGGATTGTCCAAGTCTCGCCTGTGATTTTCATTGAAATTGTGACGTCTTTCTGAAAGTGGCAAAGTGCAGCCCGAGATTAGGACTCGAATGAAGCCTCAGAGGGCATTACGGAATTGCTTTCATGCCGAACGTCTGTTACAAGATTGCAGCAGAGTTAGATGGATAAATCCCAAGACAAGTGGATAAATCCGCAAACTTGTGGAAGTACTAGTAACTTTGGAATTAAGAGCTTTTTTTAAGCAACTGAGATACACCTGACAGGACAAGTTATGTGCTATCATGAAGCTAGTCTGATTCTGGATTTTCTCAGATATGAAGCTTATATCAGCCACTGACAACTTTTCATGTCAAGCTTCAGAATTTCAGGTGTTCCTCTGCAGTGCTTCTGAAATACATTCCCAACACCAACTAGGGAATATAACACTTTTTCCAAAATGATTGATGGACGGGATGCTGAACTGTTCGCCTACTATATTAAATTTTATTTTCTTATTGTTTTCAACTGGGATGCATCTGTACAGTTCTGATTGGAATAGCCTTCTCTATATGTTGCGTTTTTGTAAATGATTAGGGCCTACCTTTTGTGATGTTGAAATGTTTCAATTTTTAATAATAAAAAATAATAAATAATAATAAAAAGACAAACAGATAAATCCAGAACCATCTTCTAAGCCATCTATTATTTTCAAAATGGCTGCCCATTCCAAATGCTTAACAAATATACTATCTTTTGGATTAATGGCACACATTAATTATAGCTTCAGGTGCTGTGTAACCAATGTTGAGTATGAAGAGGGCACAATGATGAAAACAGGGGCCAAACAATACATGTGCATAATGAAATGATTTTTGACATCAAGGATTGAACAGCCTCATTCTCCTGCGTGTGAAACGGTGGTATCTGTCTGTGTGTTTCACAGTGATGTCGGCGGTACTTCAAGATTGTGATAAGCATCACTTAAATCTAGGCTTCACAGCATTCTAAACATCATTTTTATTTATAAATTCTGTACAAACACTCCAGGGCATAAGATAAACAATGCCCTCTCTGGAATTGGCAGCTGTATACCGCATGGTATGAAACCAGGGAGCTATCAACTTACGGAAATTTGAATTAATTTCTTGCTTCACATGAGAAATTGGATTGCAGAGGAACCCCCAGAAGTTTCTTTCTTCAAAAACCACCCCATGGACTCGCAGATGGTTTTGATATGATGTGCTTTCCACAGAGACTGATTACACAAGGGACGCTGGCTCTAGCACAAACCTGGCTAGTAAGACTTAATGCTGAAATTTCAAAACAGCCATAGGGGAGGTAGATGACTTAACATAAATTAAGCCACTAGGGAACGTAGGATCGAATGCATGGTGCCAGAAATATAGATAAACAGATTATGCCAAAAGTTTCTGGATCACAAAATGAAGAGAAACTTGAACGGTGACACCTTGGATTAGACTTCCCAAGATTAGAACGCATGAAAGGTTGATGATCTCGACAGATTGAAACATTTACTCAGTTTCCATGTATTCTAGCTCTGTCTTTTACTGACTGTGATGTTAATTACTTATATCATGAAAACGCTGAGCCATATATATATATATATATATATATTTTTTTTTTTTTTTTTTTTTTTTTTGTAATTCCAAATATAGGCAACACACCTGTTATTTTGTCTTTTAATCTTTTTCATGATTAATTTCTTCCTTTCTTTCCTCCTCTTTGCCAGATTCACTTGCCATTACTTGCCAATCAGTGATGATGTGAAGGGTGTGAAGCTCGGTTTTCTGTGGAAATGTAATGGCTTCACTTTTCAAATGAAGGGGAAAAAAACAGATAGCTGTAATAACTGTCTACTTGTATCAGCCTTTATTGAGAAGCATACTTCCTTATCACGTACACTTTGATTCCTATCGTGCTTTAGTATATACAACAGATTAAAGTTCAAACATAACCAAAACCTACCCACAGCTCATTAGTCGTAGATGACAAAAGCTTCTTTCAGGGTTAGAACAAAAACAAACTAAAAATCCAGGATCCTGCAAGACGGAACGGTGTGTACACTAGAGTTGTGAAAACTGCTGGTACAAGGAAAATAACTGGGAGGGCCTCTGGAAACAGAATTAATCCCCAGGAAGAAAGTACATGAATCAATGCCCATCTCCTATTTTAAACTTTACAATTGACAATCCCCAGTTGAACTGGGACTGTAATGTTGAACAGCCTTTGAGATTTCTAAGCTTGAATAACAAAGCCACACCATGGGAGTTTATGGTACAAGAGGCCAAAGCACTGGAAACATACCCTAGTTACACCCACTAGTTGGAACAAATTTGCCTGTCCTGAATGGCTATTAAATTTGGTGATATGCTGCTTTAGTATCAGGTTGGGCTGGGTGGGGGGGGGGTTATTGTTGGGACATTTAAGAAAAATATTGAACACTGCCTGTATCTGTTCAATGCAGAAAATACATTCATTTGGATGATATCTCCTCAGCTGTGATCTGCGTAGGACACACCAGTAACTGCTAATTAACTTCACATTGAGTTTGCCCACAAAGAGACAAAGGAACAAAGTGGAGAGTTCAACTGAAGTGATTACTATAATCTAGAGTGAATAACAAAAGACAAACTACCGAACCTTGGTAATGGCGAAGATTTTAACACTGATCACAAACAAAATGAAATGGGATAAAAGAAGCGGATTGCTTTGATAGAACAGTAAAGCCCAGCTGTACTGTAATTTGCAGAAACTATTAATTTGGAACACAAAGAAATGCCTGCAAATGCTTAACAATGTAACAAAAAATAATCTTGTAAGCAGAGTGAACGGTTTCAGAAATATTAGTATTGCACTGGGCAAGATGTAAATACTCTGTAAATATACACATGCGCTAATGAGATTGCCTTCTTTATTTGTTTATGGAAGGTGGCACGGCTTCCTTTGATTGAACAAAGATCTAAAGTTGTTTTTTGTTGTTTTTTTCCCCCCTCTTTTTTGGTGTGCTTCAGGATATGACATTGCCTTTCAAATGGCTGGATTTAAAGAGATTAGGGCCTTCCTTTTTCCCAGCTCATCATATTGTACGTTTCCCTGTCAATTAATATGATTGTCTGGTAACTTCCTATGGGTTTTGTATCACTGCAATGCTAGAAGTGAAACAACATAGCAATGCTGACGAAAAAGGGAGCCCTGGCTGCTGTCAAAGCTAACGCCTCAAGACAGCTGGAAGGAAGGCTACAGCTGCACATCCAACAGGCTTTGTCCCGAGTTACAATAAAGCATCTAATCAGCAAGGTCTCATCTATCTGTTGATCTTGCTCACAGCAAACTGATGCCTTTTGTCACCTTTGGTTCCCAGAGCAGCTTTGAAGTGTAGTGCAAGTGTTAGTTTACGGTTGTGTTAAAAACAGATAAGATTCCTAGACAGGTGATAAATTAACTTCTTACACCATGGTTGCAGGGGAAATAGGAGGGTACTAAAAATACACAAAGCCTGTTATTAACCCAACACACTTTACGCATTGCAAATAAGAGTGAAAATCTTTAAACGCCCAACACCTCCGTGCCAAGTATGCTAAGTACCTTCATTATAGGGCCTTGTTTATGTTAGTAATTAAATTAAGTTGCAGTTGTTTTTACCTTAGCTCCACTTCAGGTGGGTTTCTGTGCAAAAGCTTATCAAATGCAGTTTGTTACAGTCATATCCAAGTTAAGAGAGTGTTTAAGACAGCTACATACTCTCAGCTAAATACTAGGATACACTGATGCTGCCACTAGCTGTTTGTAATAGTCTATGTGATAAATGAATGACTGAATTAGGTTCCGAGGTGTTTTAATATATCTTGTAGGGATACGCATTGGGAGAAGAAAGGGAATTCAAGGAAACTGGATACAAAAGCAAATCGGTTCAAATTAAATTCAGGAGATTAGTGAAAGTTGAAAAACAATTAGGGTTTCTCTATGATTCACTAACGGCTGTAATGAGTAGACACTGTGTGGAAGAATACATTTTTTTAAATTATATTAGTATGTCTAAAAAATATTTACATATTCCAGTAATGAGGGTGCTATCTTATATCAGTTTTACCGAGATAACAACTGCATAGCCTGAGCTTTTAATTGCATCTAGTTTCTTTCTCCTCCGTGACACAGGAATCCCTCAGCTTGCTGTGGATTCCTCTGCATGCACTAGACTGTTTTTTTGCCAAAGAGAACAAATCACTAGATTATAAATACATCTGCCCAGTTATTCCCAGGGGAGAATCTATCTACAATAAGCAGACAGTCACTGCTGCAATATATTGAAGATCGAAGCTTTATAGGTAATAGCGTTCATGTTTATGAAAGGTAAATACCTTCTTTGCCTTGGAATTCATAGAGTCACAAAGTCACCAGAAATGAGATATCAGCATTACAATGTCTTCATTTAGCAGGGTAGTGCACTTGAGGTCCAGAGCCGGGGACTGCTAAATGGCTGCCAGGCTGTGGCCCCGATATAATATTTTGGTTTCATGTTTTATTTTGTTAAAAAAAATAAAAAAAAATTGGAACTGTCCTTTCCCAAAACGTAACCTCAGAACCAACCATTCAGATAATTTAATACCTAATGCCTAATCTGTCACTACTCTCCTCAAAACAAATTCATCTCCCTCTCCTAATCCACACTCAGGAAGGATCGAAGATTTCCTGGCAGGGGTGAAGCTGAGGTAAACATGGAGGAGTGCGCAGAGCAAGCGGGGTTCAACGCGTGAAAGCCAGTGACAGACAAGAAGCCTGGTGGGTGATGTATGTTAGGCGTTTCTGAAGCTGCGGCAGACTGCGGGCTCTCCACCCTGTCAGTGCACGCTCAGGCTGCGGAGGCACATGCTAAGATGCCCTTTTTCACATAAAGTCATCTTTGAACTTTACTACATCTGATGTCTGTGTCGGCGCTACGGTTTGCATTGTACTCTTCAGAGCTGGGGGGCACCTTCCTCCATGTTGCATACCTTTACAGGACAAGGGAAGACAGGATGAAATGCAATGAATAGCTCAATAATAACATTATGTTCTTTCTCATGTTGCAACTGACAAACCCTACAACAACAAATCGAGTGCTGTGTTTTAGTGCCCATTGTCTGGTTAGAAAAACATTATTTAAAAAAGATATATATTGTATCTTAGTCTGTTTTATTTGTTTGTTGTGATTGCCATTCTGGATGATTTGAAATGATGACTACATAGCTCACATTTTAATAACCTTCAAAAGAAGAAAAAAAATAGCCACTTTCTTAAAATATTGTGAACAATAAACTTTTTCTTACACCGTCACACTCTCAAGGTGCACAGTTGCACACTGTGTCTCAAGTAAAATCACACTTATGAAAGCCATTCTATTCTCGCAGATCTGAGCTACTTCACTAATGGCTACCATTATCACTTCTATACAGCAATACACATTTCTACATTGAATTACAAATCACCCTCTTTTTGCCCATTCCACAATGTTAGAAATAACAAACTATGAGTATTTAATCCTTCCATACCTTATACTATCTTATATAAATCACCTTTTAATAAATAGAACTGCATTCTAATTATAATGGCCTGTGGCTGGGATTGCAAGCCATTGCGTATGAAAGTTTTGAAGTCTTCAGGTTATTTGTACTCCTACTATTTAATTCTTAATATTTCAATACAAGGCATGTAAATTAGAGTTATATTTGGCTAAAGCAGAATTGTTTCAATATCATCACAAACTTTACAACTCCCCACAGAAGGAAATGATAAAAATTGAAGATTATCTTGTCTTGTTTAAAGTGATGTAATAATGTGGTCTATTCAGCAGAAAGGAAGGTCACTTTCAAAACATTTTTTAAAAGTTTGAATCACTGCCTTAATCCAGAGCTACAACCACAAAACTGATTTATACAAAGGCAGCTTATTATATCTGTGTTCGTACTAAGTGGGGTTAAGAGACTTGACACTTTTTAATACCGAAACCTGCTCCGAGACACTTGAAATGACATCTACCAATAGCTCTTCCATTTTCCAAAGCTATGGGACAGCATTACAATACTCACCCTTGTATAAAATTCTGTCTGAAATTATTTTCAGTTTTTCCCCCCTCATAGTCTGTGATTGTTTCAACATTGTTGACCATCAACAGTGCTTGCTTCTCCTAGTTCCTTCTTTTTTCCCTTTCTTTTCTTGTTAAGAGCAGTTGTTCTTATAGTAAGGGGGATGAAATTGAAGTTTTCAACTGAATGACAATTGGGCTAGCCTCCTGCTGTGTTGTCTTTCCTACTTAACCAAATGCCACAGTATTATGCCACTGCTGGCTGGTTACTGACTTAAACACAAGTCTTTTCTTTTTTCCAGCGATTGAAGTCCAAGTTTACACACCCTGTAAAAGGCAAATGTTCATTTTACCTTACCCTAAAAAACAAAAAAGTAAATACAATAATGCTATTCGTTTTTTCTAATTTTTCTTTTGCCACATCTGGGAAAGAGATGCTGCCTGGATCTCACATTTTTATGTTGACACTACTTGTAACTTAGCAACGCAGTGAAAGGCCCTATATGCATTGATTGCACACAATTGTCTTGACTTTGTGCAAGTGTTAACTGAGTAATCCCTTATGGCTGACCAGACGTTTGCCTGCTGCAATCTCAGTGCTCTCTACACAACCAAATACTGTTTACTTTGGAGAGTATGTTTTTGTTTTTGCTAAAGTAAATAAGTTTGTCCAAAGCTACTTGATATCAATCAAATAAAGACAACCTAGATTTTGTATAGATAATGCACTACTACTACTGGCATAAATAACACTGCATTAACTAAACATAACTATGCAGATCTCTTCCAATGCCTGTTAAGTGAATATTCTTGAAAAACCAAGTGTACAACAGAGTAAGCAACTGTCAAAATGGATTCTAAAAAGATTCTGTGCACCTGTTATTACTAAGCTTGAAAGACTGACATCCTTGACTTTCAAATTTGTCTAAATACGAATGGAATTGCAAAGAAGGAAGTTTTTAGTTCACAGGCAATTAGCTACTATAAGAAGAAAAACATTTTAGATTAAAATCAGGTCATCTGTTGCTGTAACAAATATTTGAATACCAATAAAGGTAATCTGTTGCTTTAAGACATATTTGTGTTGTCAATTACCTTACCAGGAATTTTCCACAATTGTGAGAAATCACTGGTGTGATGCAAGTGACTGTGATATGCTCTTTTTTAAACTAGTTAAGTATGGCAACTTCAAAAAATACATTAGGGAAATAAATATATTACCACTTTTAAAATCTGGAAAAAACACACCTTGGGCTAAAGAAAATACGGAATGAGCAAAATAGTGTCAATATAAACATGGAAATAAAATCTGTATTCGTGTGTGTGTGTGAGAGAGAGAGCGAGCGAGAGAGAGAGAGAGAGAGAGAGAGAGAGAGAGAGAGAGGGAGGGAGGGAGAATGAAATAAGGTGTTTTGTGTTGAAACCATTTATGGCTAAACACAGAGATGAAAAACGCCTTCTACTCAATTGAACAAAAACAATATAGCACACAAACACAACTGAAATTCTAAATAAAGCAAAAATAATAAATATGTATGTGCTGCAGCACTTATTCTTCAAGGAAGAAACCTATAATATATATCTCACACTTTAAAATGTATGATGCTGGGATAACTATTTTTTATCTAACATTTTCATTTGACTTGAGATAATATATATATATATATATATATATATATATATATATATATATATATATATGGCTTGATATTGATATATAACTCTGGTTTCGGGGTATTTTCAACCCAGAAAGACAGCTGTCAAAATATATATTAGTATTAGCTGTTGAACAAAATGCTAGCTTGTAAGTCCCCTGTCTAAGGTAATGTTAGAGGTTTTGTGCCATTAACATTTGGGCCAGGGCTTTATAGTCTACAATAAATACACTGCAACTTGCAAACAATGCAGCATCAATCCTTTGTCTTAGTGTTTTTGGTGGAAGTGTTTATTTAAAAAAAAAAAAAACAGTGGTAGCTTCTATTAATAAAAGGTGTGTTTACTGTGGCATTTTAGTAAATTTGACAGAAAATAAAGTCTTTGGTTTCTAATGATGTTGACATTCAAGAGTAGTGGGGAGAAGTAGACGAGGGCCCTCCATTTAGCTGCGTTATCTGCTTAGGCTAATATTGCAATTGCCACCCACTGACATAATTTGTTTCACAGTCACAGCCTGGCAGCATGAATCAAATGTTGACACTCTAATTTCATGCACACATGGGTGTTTGGCTGAGCTGGACTCAGACTCCTCCACTTCCACACGACTCTGGCTCTCTACCTGCCTCTGCACAGAGGATCTTCTCTGCCGATCTCTTTAAGCGGCTTGACTTCTGAAGCAGCGGACCGACAATCACCCAAGAGCTGCCAACACTGGCCTGCACACATCAATGAATATATCAAAACACCAATAAATGGCTATCTTTCCAAATGACCACGGGATCAATTGTCATTTCTTTGGAAGTGTTAGTAGCAAAACACCCACCACACTATGGTTATTGTTATTTACAATTGAGCAACTTTTAACATCTTAAAATTTAGATGAAAAACTAATCAATGTAATATTTGTCTGGTAAAATTCAGTTATTAAGTGGAATTGATTCACCAACAAAGAAAGTTCTTCAGACTTTCTGAAGAAAAGATTTACTTAAGGAGAAATCAGCAGTACTTGGAAATGAGGTGTCATTGCTTTGTCCTTAATCTTGATTTGTCCTGTAGGTGATAGTTGTAATAAAGACGGGGAAAATATCTGCCTCAGCGCATTTCCTCATTAAAGCTTCTGGAAATTGATGAGTGGCTGTGAGGAACTGTTGATTTTTAAAATGAAATATAGCCCTTATTTATTTTGGAAGGAACCTGCAGGCGTCCAAAGTAAATATATATTAAAAAAAACAAAACATATTCAACAATAAACATAAGAAGTAATTGGCTGATACATGAATTTTAAATTTTCCTTCCTTGTGATATATATATATATATATATATATACACACACACAATCGGGTTCAGCTGGCAATGCATTGTTCATTGGGGAAATAAATTGATAAGCAGTTTGTTTTTCAAAGGACTGCAGCATGTTTCATTATATTATAAGAGGGCAAAAGACTTGTGGTAAGAAGAGACTATAAATTGGCACTGGAACATGGTTTTCAGGTCTGCAAAACAGTGCACAACTTTCAGAAAAATGACCCCCTTTCTTCGCATTTTCAGCTTGTTTGAACTGCTATTCTCATTTTTATTTGTAAGGCAAAAGGTGACTCCTGTCAGAAATGCAGCAAGGAGCAATGGGATACAGGATGTCCAACCAGGGTTACAGTCTGCATTTTACAACTTGTTGGCACTTAAACATTCTTTTACTGCTGTCCCACTGCACAATGAGATGATCTGAGAGAAATCAGAAGGATTCTTAAATATTTATGAGAAAAGAGAGAGAGAGAAGTTTAAGGGAAGGAACTATATGATGCAAGTTTGCAGTTTTACTCCAGTCCATTTATTCCACTGTCCTTAGAGTGTCCGAGTCAGATTCACTGACAGGGAAGGGAGTGGTGGGCCTATGTTGGCCCTGCATTGGTAATCTCTTGAAATGAATCCAACTATGGGCCCGATTATGCCTCAACTTTGACCTACCCACTAATGGTAAACTTCCAATCTGTATCTCATGTATGAATACTGAAAGAAATAAGCAAGTTGTACAAAATTCCAATTGTGTAGTTTTCTATTAGCTGGTGGCAATGGAAGAAAACAAAACAATTATTTTAGGATTATCTATAAACTAATTGCATCCTGAAGTATGGAACTGCATCCTGAAGCTAAGAACAGTTTGCAAATGAATCATAGCATACTTGTAACTAAGCTCTGCCCACAAGTAAACTTAACTGTTCAGACCACTTGTTATTGTTGCTTTTATTTACACTGAAGCTCCGGATTGTTTTTTTATATTAAAATATATTTTATTTAGCCTGAAGTAATACTGACTACCCGTATATAGATATCTACAAAGTTCACCTAGTATACTACATCTTCATGAAGAGCTACTGAATAAACTCCATGCATTCAATTAAAATGATTTTAATCAGTTACTGTACAGCTGCACAAACAGAAAAAACAAACAAAAACAAAACAGCCTGATTTTGGTTTACTGAATCCCAAACTTGGCTGAAGTTCTCTGAAATGATTTCCCCCTTTTGACATTAGCCCCTCCGTAAATACAATATAAATAATATGTGCCTGTCCATTCCTTCTCCCCTACTTAAGGTTAAGTTGAGTTTATTATTCAGGCCACTGCCCTCATGCATTAAGCAAAACATAAATTATGCATACTAATTACCTTGGATGGGCTACCACTTTAATGAATTCTTTTAATTAAACTGCAACACTGTGGTTTTGCATAGGATGGTCTATATTTCATTCCCTGCCTCAGTTAACCTTCATCTTTGTCTGGATGGATCATATAGCTGAAGGAACAAGGACACGAGTTTAATGTGTTTGATTACACAACACAGCTTACATCAATTCACAGCATGTTGTGTACCACAGGGAAGCAGTTTTAAAGAACAAAGATCCCAAAATATATCCATATTCACAGCAGCCCCCCCCCCAGATTACCAATGCTATTATAAAAACTGACAAATACCAAATACCTATATCAGCGCTTCAAAATGTACATCATAGGGTGCAGGCCTACCCATAGCCTCGATGATTTTAAGCCTTGTTAAAAAGATATCCAGAAGCATAATGTTCCATACTATGCAAGTTGGCTCATATCTTACCATGACACTCCATTAATGGTAGCAGTACACTGCTGTCCTGATTAGCCTAAAACATGATGGCCCTCATTAAGGAGACAACAATCTTGGCCTATCACATGATCACGGATACATTCCACTACCACCAGAGACCCATGTCCCATTACGTTTGTTTACATGGTGCATGTACTGTATTTATTCTACTTAATAACTTAGAGATGCCTATCCAAACTTGAAATATGGTGACTGCCTAGACATTCTAACGGCGAGTGTTTTTAGTTTTATATTCAGCAAATTTTGAACCACTTCCCTTCAAAGAAATTGCTGTTTGTGAACAACCATTTTAACTTGGTTTTTCTTCCCTGTGACCTTAAAGACTAAACAACAGGGAGTTATTAGACATGTTATCTGTCAGAAAAGTCTAAGCAAAAATGTAAATTGATTGTAAAGTTAAATTACTTTTTTTGGCCTCTAGGCTCCACTGGAAGGAAACTATACAGATTTAAAATCACCTTCAAACTGTGAAACCAATAAATTAAATCTCGCATTTCCTTAGCCTGTCACATTTGTTTGGAGACTGTTTAGTGTGACTCATATATTACTTTGTGAAAACTATTTGGAAATTGTGAAGTGACAATCCAAGCTCGAAAAGTATTAAGGTTCCTCCCAATAAGCCATTAGTAGTGAATAAATGCAGGGAGACTGCAGCAGAACTGGAGAATCAACCATTTGTGATGTCCATTACCAAGAAATTATTAAAAAAACATATGAAGAAACCAATAGGTAAAAAGACGAAGTACATATTTAACAAGACACAAAATGAATTTGCCTTAGAGTGGAAAACTGTCCATGTCTTCTGGGATTAATTAGAGCATTTTCTGAGTCGTACTTTGACAAATTCAGTCTGTCACGAAGCATGAAAATATTCAACATATTGCGGCTGAGGAACATTTTAGTTGATCAAAAAATAAGCCTTTCTTGGATGGAGTTTAATTTCTGTCTACTTTAAACCCTGTTCCAATTGATAATTAATGAAGCATAAAAAATACAAATTTGCTGCTGTAAATTGGCTAATTTCAACGATTTGAGAATGTAAAACACTGATTTGCAATTAAATTACTCAACTTTTAAGCAAAGTTAGCATCTCAAAAGCCACCATACTAATGATGTAATAAAGGATGAGTTTGCCAAACTGCCTGGACATGTGAGTGAAGTAAATAGAGACCCCTTAAATTCCAACTGGCCATGCAAGTCACGTGATGAACATGACTGTAATCAGACAGTCATGCCACAAACAGCAGGCTTAGGAGAACTGATTAACTTTCAACTGGGGAGCGCACCATTAGCCAATGGAACACTGCTGGATGCCAGTGGGAAATCTAGAAGGCACTGATATTCTGGTAGCTGTTAACAGGGCGATCTTCCAGTTCAAGGGAAGCCAAAACACAACCGTTCAAGCTTGTCCACTGTACAGTCACAAGTGACTGTATGCAAAAGAACTGTAAATTCCACAAAGTACATCAAGATTTTCCAGGAAGGACATCTGCCTCTTTGAGCCAGTGGCCAGCTGTGCGAATAGTAGACTTTTTCTATGGTAAACAATGCCACAACTCATGCAATGAAAAGATGGAAAGGTAAAAAAGTCTGCCATGGCCCAGCAAATTTCTGGACATGAACCCTGTATGAAATATCCAGGCTCTCTTTGACTGAGAAAAGGTACCATAGTACAGATTCTTCTCAACCTAGTATAGATTCTTCACATGGACCGTAATCCCACAGACCAGGACCACTGATCTCACCAGTACAATACCAAAGTACACTGGTGCCTTGCACAAAGAAAACCATAGTACCACAAAGTTTTTACATTGACTTCAGTTATGTATATTTCCAAAATAAACTGGTCTTCTATTACATTAGTGGTGTCTATTTACATAAGGTGCATCTCTGTGGTAAAATTGGCACTGGTTACATTGAAGCACGTCTTAATTACATTTTTTCGGCACTCCTCAATTGGAAAATAGATGGTTTAATGAGGGACAAGGGATAGTGCATGATTTTGAAGAGATTACTAATCATTCCTTTCAACACTTCAGAGCGCAACGTTAAACTGTTGACTGTTGATTTCAGTCTCTTTTAAACAAGCCCTCTACCTTGATTTCTTCTCCAGTGCTAAAGTTAATAAACTAACATGGTAAACATAACTGATGGCCACTCCATCTGTATTATGGCACACAATGATAGCTGCAAGTTAAAGGCTTGATGTATAGATCTATATTTTATTGCCAGTCCCTGCCCCTGAAAAGTATTAAAATTTCTGGATGAGTAACCCAACAATAAATAGATGCGACAGTTGCTGTGAATATCTGATTATTTTGCATGATAATGAGATATCGCTGGATAATGCACAGCACACTCCACACTTTGTCTAAATTATCATTTTGATTGGGCAAAGGTAAATGAAGGCACCACCAATAAAACCATGTCAAGTGTTGTATAATATATCAATAGAATAAGCTTTTGCATTTGGAAAGGGAAAAGCCTTTTTGCATTCTAAGAACAATAAATTGAGCAGATAGTTTTACTGATAATAATTTTGAATCTAATTTCCATTATTTACTTATTTGGTTAAATATGTATTTATTTATTCATGCCTTAAATTAGTTTATGTAACACATCTAAGTACTGGAAAAACATAAAAACAATCAACTAAATTTAACACTAAATAAAGTAGAATAAAACAACAGGCCTTATAATATAAAACAATAAATCACTTTCCAAATATGACTGAGCAGAATATTATAATAATAATTAATATTTGTTAGACTAATGCTATTCATAGCTCCTATTCTGTCAAAGGGTTATACATAAGGATTCACTTATGCTTCTATCATTTTAAAATGCATGGCTTGCTAAAAATACATTTAGAACTGGGCTGAAGTCTTCACTGTCCACATTCTTTATACTTGTGCCTGTAGTCTGAGCTGTAAGTAAAATTCCTAAAACACAAGGCAGGAACGCCAAGGTAATGTCTCAAAAAGAGTTTTCAATACTGTAAACAGACATAAAACACAGTGCAAGCCAATTCGAGTTGAGTATAAGGTCAATAGAATGATCATTAATGTGTTACATAATTAAAAAAAACAGGGTATTGCTAAAAATAATGCTAGTAATAAACAATTTCTCCTGACATTGTAAAAAGCCTATAAAGCCTAAAAGTTACAAGCCTATTTATTGTGAAAACAATATATGTTTCTTTCTCAAGGATTTGGTTTTGAATACATCCTATATTGTTGGCTGGAAAAAGTTTTAGAAAAAGTACAAGTACGATTGGTCATTTATGATTTAATTACAAAAAGTTGATGATAATGCAAGATACCACCCAAGTGTTCCTTCAAGGAGAAGAATCAAACACAATAAATGTACAAACAAAATAGGAAAATATAATGAATATAAATAAACAAATACATAAATAAATATAACCACAATATGTGTGATATCTTCCAGTGACCATTGTGTGTTTAATATTGTTTTCTGTCATATTTAATTCTTCCTAGGCAATTATCAACAACACATATTACTGATGTGGAGAATATATTCAAATAGATTCATATTAAAACTACCATGTCATCTGAGTATTCCTTGGCAGTTTAAAACTTTATCTTCACCAAAGTAAAGGCCTATAGTGCACACCGTATATTTAACCAGCAGGGTAAAGTAAACGTGTTCATAACGTTACACACTTTTATTAAGGTTTACTCCTGGGGATGAATCGATCCATTTATACGCCTATTCAAATATAACAACCATAATCTAAACGTTTTTGCCGTACTTACGGAAACACACACACACATACATACATACATTATATATGTGTGTGTGTGTGTGTGTGTGTGTGTTTGTATGTGTGTGTATGTTATATAGAAATCCATTATCTAATATATCAATGCCAGCTATCCGGCAATAAACTATACGGTTCCGGGAATAATCCGTGACTCAGATTACATACTTGATATAGAGTAAGATGTAGAGAGCTTTCCCTGGATGTACATTAATTCGGATTTATAATGCATCCCTGGGGAGGTGCTCTAATTAATGGAAACGGGTACTCTCAGACGTGCAGCACTGAGGTCTGAGGGACAGGAGAGAAAGCGTATGCATGAACAAAATTAATAATTAGAACAATAATACAAAACTCTAATGACTGCAATAATTAAGTTTCAATAATGCTGACAAAAATTGCTTATGTATAATCTGTACCCCGTGTAATATAGGCATACACACACAGTTGTAACAGTTAAATGTAATTTACTAATTTGAAAGTCTAAGTACACAAATCGTCCAAATCTTAGACCTTGTTTAGAAACTATTCATAAAACATTTGACCTTGCAAAAACGTCGTATGGAGTAAATCTGTATAATATAATCCCTCATGCGGTGGAAAAACTGCCTTTATTGTTATTAAATAAATTAGACAATGAAACACAATCTATTTTTGAATTGTCTTCTCCAGTTTTAACAACACTAATATTATTTCAAAACTGTAACATACTTGACGCAGTAGGGGCGTTTCAGTGCGCGTACAAAAACAAATTGTCAAATTCAATTGCAACCCAAAGCGCTGGTCAAAACAAGTGAATACATAAACATGTATAATCAAGACAAGCATAAATTAAATAATTAAAAGAAATAATGCTATGTCTATTTATTGTGAAAACAATATAGTGCTTCTTTCTCGAGGATCTGGTTTTGAATAGGTCCATATTGTTGGCAGGAATAAAGTTTTCATGGGCACAGCTAAGCATAAGCCAGGTTTTCCACACATATTTACTAAAAGTCGTACTCCCTCATATAGAAAACACAATCTCTTAACATCCAAAGTAAACAGACGGCGATTAATGCAATGTACACGATGTCAATAAAACTTGCACTGTTGTGCAAACAGACTAAAAAATGGGAAGGGGGGGTGGGGGGGTGAATTTAAATTCCAAAGGGGTCTCAGAACTCGTTTCCTAGTCCCCCAGTCAGCTATGTGTTTGTGAAAATTCAGTCTTTTTGTCTCTTACAAAAAAGGGCTAAATCTACATCGGTGGCCCAGTCTAAGTTTGCTATTCTTTGCATTTTCTATTCAAGTGAATGAGTCTGAATGAAGTGGCCTGGGACCCTTTATTTGATCTACTCAATTGCATAAAGTGACGCAATTCTAATATATTTGTTTAATACTCCACCATAGGTTTTTGCTTTCCGTAGTGAAAACTAGACAAAGCTACAAGTTCGAGTGCATTTTGGCCCAAGAGCATATTTCATAATTTTGCCTATGTTTCAAGTGATCTTGAGAGCAGTTTCCACGCAAATAGTAGAAAATAAAGAAACAGATGTGAATTCCAATAGTGGGGTCTGAGGCTATTGTCAACCACTCTGCAGGCGGTCCAAAAGCCCCTCTTTTTCATGCTGTAATTGAAACATATTAATTAGATAATTTGTTGTTAGTTTAAAAGAAACAAATACTAAGCATTAAGCATTTTAAAGCGACACCTTCCTCTATCAATACGCAAGCATACACCAACATACCTATATGTTAAAGAAGTGAAGCTAAGCAAGACGATCGATAGTTACATATTATACGTGTCCTTTACTGATTAACTGCGTGATATACATAAACATACTGGCTGTTGAAATCAGAAAAAACAAGTATATATATATTGTTTTTTCCTACAAAAATAATTAGTTTACTTATCCTGTACTACAGAAACGTTTTTGTACTATGCTATTTAGTGTAGTGTGTATTTTATATATCATATATATATATATATATATATATATATATATATATATATATATATACATACATACATACATACATGTATGCACACACACTACACTACATTGTTTGTTTGGGTTTTTTGTTGTTCAGTTTTGTTTTCAAGAGAAATTAGTCTTTTTTTGGACTCTGTTGGGCTGATTGTGTGTATAAAGCCTGATGAATGAGCTCAGTTGTCTCTCTGTGACTATAGCATAGTAACTTCATGCATTTTAATCAACCGTCTGATTCATTTATTTTCGCTCCTTTATTTAAGTGTTCGTGTGGGACCCATCCCGCATGCATGTTTTTCCGCACTGAAAACATTATCTCGACAATAATAATAATAATAAACTACGAGTGATCTAATATATATATATATATATATATATATATATATATAGGAAATCAGGCAAATGTTATATAATACGTTTTATAGAAAGTAAACTATAAGAAAATGTATTTGACCTGTTATGACTAATGGTTTTAATATGGAAAAAACACAAACGTTATTTTATATTTTATATATTTCAACTTTTATATTTACCTATACGCACCATTAAAGCACCTTAACGGATTAGATAGATGAATATACAGTGAGAAATGTACAATATTTAGTATTTAATATGCAGTAGTTTTCCAATTTTAAATAACAATGTGCATGCTTCACTGGGCATAATTAAATCATCTTCCCCTGCTAATACCCAAAACAATTATTTTAATAAAAATAGTTATTTATTCAAGGAAACATGTTTTATACCACAAACATGTTATTAAAATAACACAGACACCGCCGCCGCCCCAAAGGTTTAAAATTAGAGAAAATATATTAAAATAATATTCGAGATGTATTTTATTTGGATTTTTAGTTGCGAAACTTTTTTTTAAATATGTTTTGGTGTTCAATTACGGAACACCAATGTTCTTAATGACAGCAAGCAAAATCATTTTAAAAAGCCAAATTTTCATTGCATCACATTAGGCTGTTCTTTTTTATTATTGTTGTTGTTATTGTTGTGTTTTGTTTTATTTTTTGGCAACCTATTCCACTAAATGAAAAAGTACTATTCTTGTACTAAGTTTGTTTTCCCCATAATGAAAATGTGTATTTGAAGTTGAACACTAGAAGGAAAGAAAGAAAGAAAGAAAGAAAGAAAGAAAGAAAAAGGAAAAACGAAGATACATTTTTTCTCTCTCTCTCAATATTGTACAGTGTTAGTGTACATGTTCTTCATGCTCTGCTCAACAGTGGACACTGCTGTCAACCTCGTCAAGCTTTACACATAGTTTACAGCTGATGTTACACTTTCAACATGAAATAATAACACAGAACGGTGCGTCACATTATTATTAAATGTTAAATAGTCATTCTTACAAAATACACAGAGCATATCATGAAGTTTACATAACTTTTAATGAGAAAATACTTTGATGACCAAGTTCATAATTTAATGCAGACACTTCGCACACTTTTTAAAAGCACGCATGCTTGCAGCAAAACAACACAACGTTTGGAAATAGCATGCTTTATCTGTACAGAAAAGGTAAAAATGTACATGATTTATTACATATGGTCACCACAGATTTTAACTTAATTGGTTCACAGAACAACATTTTTTCTGTAAACTACACAAATTCTAAAACATTTAACTAAAAAAGTGCATTTTACACATTTGAATATCACTCATTTTCAATAATTTACAATTGGAATTCGAATGCACTGAGCACCGTTTGTACCTCTTCATATACCATCACGTTTCAAGTTTGAATATTTAAGGAAATGTTATAGTGTGATTGTTCATGTTTTCATAATTTATGACTATTCATCTAATAAATAGGTATTTGGTATACCAAATGCAACAAGCATTCTGAGAGCTTTAAAACTGTGTTAATCTATAAACTTCACAAAGAAAATTTAGTTTGCATAAATGTTCATTTAAACGAATGATGACATGGACGAATGCCATAAAAACAACAACAATCAAAAAACAGTTTTCTTTTACACTTATCAGACTAACTTTACTTTCGTTTAATACTATTCTACTGTCACTTACATTAGTGTCAACATTTAATAACAAGGGAAAACGTTTGAGGGTCGTCATTAGCTTAATGAATAAACACAGCTCATTCATATTTAAATTATTGATTTGAAGTGATTCTCGACAATAATGACGAACGGAAATACATTCTCTTAGAAGTATGGGGTGATTAGCAATTATAATTATATTTTATAGTTTTGCATTTAAATCGTTTTCGCCGACCTCTCTAGCAGTATCTTAAACTTGTTGACACCTAATAAAGTAAAATAAACTGCATTCCACGAAACTGTCCCTCTTTTAAAGTAACCAGGGGTTCTTAATTAACCTGCTGCATAATAATAATAATAATAATAATAATAATAATAATAATAATAATAATAATAATTTCATTATTTGTGCTTAGAAAAAAACATATTTATATGTAACCCCTGCAATTAAAAAAGCAACGAAATATAATTTCAAACATGATTAATTAAATAAACATTACTGCAAACCACACATTCTTTGCCACAACGATTCTAATTCATTTTGTTTAGTTTATTGTTGTTTCATTTTCGCGACTGAAAAAAATAATAATAAAACTTTGGAATTGATAAAAACCTGTAGTTTTTAAGTCCTGGCACCCCGTCCTGGTCAGTGCACTGCCACCGACTGCAGTGCAGAAGCGGGGTTTGTTAAAGTCTCACTCGGGGTGGCGGGGCTGCTTTGGCTGGTCGCTGTCTGGGGGGACGTGGGACTCAGAGACGGCGGAGAGTTCGACAGGATGGCCGGAATGGGTCCAGG